>NC_135957.1:81666660-81690615 GCF_053455715.1 Rhinoraja longicauda
AGGTACAGTGAAAAACTTTTTTGTTAGACTTCAGAGTCATGGAGTCAAGAAGTCATATGAGTCCACAGTGTGGAAACAGGCCCTTCGGCCCAACTGTTTCCTTCTCACCTCTGTTGGCCTTCATAACAAGAGGAGTTGAGTATAGGAGCAAAGAGGTCCTTCTGCAGTTGTACAGGGCCCTAGTGAGACCGCACCTGGAGTACTGTGTGCAGTTTTGGTCTCCAAATTTGAGGAAGGATATTCTTGCTATTGAGGGCGTGCAGCGTAGGTTTACTAGGTTAATTCCCGGAATGGCGGGACTATCATATGTTGAAAGACTGGAGCGGCTAGGCTTGTATACACTGGAATTTAGAAGGATGAGAGGAGATCTTATCGAAACGTATAAGATTATTAAGAGGTTGGACACGTTAGAGGCAGGAAACATGTTCCCAATGTTGGGGGAGTCCAGAACAAGGGGCCACAGTTTAAGAATAAGGGGTAGGCCATTTAGAACTGAGATGAGGAAAAACCTTTTCAGTCAGAGAGTTGTGAATCTGTGGAATTCTCTGCCTCAGAAGGTAGTGGAGGCCAATTCTCTGAATGCATTCAAGAAAGAGCTAGATAGAGCTCTTAAGGATAGCGGAGTCAGGGGGTATGGGGAGAAGGCAGGAACGGGGTACTGATTGAGAATGATCAGCCATGATCACATTGAATGGCGGTGCTGGCTCGAAGGGCCAAATGGCCTCCTCCTGCACCTTGTCTATTGTCTATTGCTACAATCAGTCTGAAGGAAGGTCCCAACCCAAAATGTCACCTGCCCATTACCTCCACTGATGCTGCCTGGGTAACTTAATGATCCCATGGGCGGTGGGTGTATGGAACGAGCTGCCATAGGAGGTAGTTGAGGCAGGGACTATCCCAACATTTAAGAGACAGTTAGACAGGCACATGGATAGGACAGGTTTGGAGGGAAATGGCCCAAATGCAGGCTGGTGGGGCTAGTGTGGATAGACATGTTGGCCGTGGTGGGCAAGTTGGGCCGAAGGTCCTGTTTCCACGCTGTATCACTCTGTGAGTGGACTAAGGTGCAGTGATATTAGAAGAAATTAAGAATAAATTACTTTGGGATTGACAATTAAGCATGTCTAGTTTAGTTAATCTCACAGGTACTGTGAAAAGCTTTTGTTGTGTGTAGCCAGTCAGCAGAAAGACAACACATGATTTCAATCGAGCCATTTACTGTGTACAGAGGCATGATAAGGGAATATCGTTTAGTGCAAGGTAAAGCCAGTAAAGTCCGATCAAAGATAGTCTGATGGTCTCCATTGAGGTAGATGGTAGTTCAGGACTGCTCTCTGGTTGTGGTAGGATGGTTCAGTTGCCTGATAACAGCTGGGATAGAAAACTGTCCCTGAATTTGGAGGTGTGCGTTTTCATACTTCTGTACCTTATGCCTGATGGGAGAGGGGGAGAAGAGGGAGTGGCCAGGGTGCGACTCGTCTTTGATTATGCTGCTGGCCTTGCCGAGGCAGCGTGAGGTGCAGATGGAGTTAATAGAAGGGAGGTCGGTTTGTGTGATGGTCTGGGCTGCGTCAACAATTCGCTGCAATTTCTTGCGGTCTTGGATGGAGCTGTTCCCAAACCGTGCTGTGATGCATCCCGATACAATGCTTTCTACGGCGCATCTGTAGAAGTTGGTGAGAGGTGTAGTTCATTTTAGTTTAGTTTAGAGATGCAGCGCGGAAACAGGCCCTTTCGGCCCACTGAGTTCGCGCCGACCAGCGATCCCCGCACATAAACACCATCCTATACCATCCTATACCATATTATATTTACCGAGCCAATTAACCTAGGCACCTGTACGTCTTTGGAGTGTGGGATGAAACCGAAGATCTCGGAGAAAACCCACGCAGGTCACGGGGAGAACGTACAAACTCCGTATAGACAGACACCCGTGGTCGGGATCGAACCCGGGTCTCCGGCGCTGCATTCGCTGTAAGGCAGCAACTCTACCGCTGCGCCGCCGTGCCGCCCTTGATATAGGGGGTTTACAATTGATCAGCAGTGAGCATTTCAATACCTTGCACGGCGAGAACGAGACTGACAGGTGAAGAACTGTGCAGCGTGAATGCCTAATCTCGAGAGTGCCAATAGGCTTGTGTTTTCCCAAGCAATCTCACGGCACTGACAACCAATTTGTTACGTTTTATTCAAGAGCACAGAACCAGCCTTTATCTCTCCAACCTGATGCACAACGACAATTATACACCTGCTGACCAAACCCCCCCTTCATTCCTCCTTGATAACCTTTCTACTTGTTCTCACACATGTTTTGTGGTGTTAACGACAAGGCATTGATTTGAGATACCCCTGTCCACCACTGTCACCCCCATCTTGAATGCACTGAGAACGTGTCTTAGGCATGCAAAGAAGGTAGCCAGTTGTTAGATAGAGCTCTAGGGGCTAGCGGAATCGAGGGGTATGGGGAGAAGGCAGGCGCGGGTTACTGATTGTGGATGATCAGCCATGATCGCAGTGAATGGCGGTGCTGGCTCGAAGGGCCAAATGGCCTCCTCCTGCACCTATTTTCTAGGTTTTCTATGTTTCAATGGTTCAGTGGTTCAATGGTACGTTTATTGTCAACTGTGCAAGTTATTTTGTACCTGTGCTAATTATTATGTACAGTGAAATTATTTTCTTACAAATGCTCCAGTGGAGTACTGCTGCACCCAAGCACATCCCCAATTGGTAAATTGTGCAGAAATAGTCCATTGATCCCGCATGCAAGAGGCGCCATGTTTTGGTGCCATTTTCAGAGTCCAGTCCGCGCTGTGGTCCTTATCAGCGTTGCCCATTCCAGGCGAGCCTCCAGCCGTCTCCTTCCTTGGACGTGGGGATCGACCAGTGGACCCACGTCCCACCCCTCTCCTCTCCTTGCCCGCCCACCTTTGTTCCCCGGGGGGGGTGGAGGGAGTGGGAGCCTCCCACAGCCGACCTCGAGGGCAGGGTGGACCAGACCCCGGTTCCCCTCCTCCCCCACCGGCCTCGCTCCTCGCCCGTCACGTCCATCGTCACCGCCGGCTCCATCCACCCGCTCTCTGGTCTTCAGGGGGACCAGCAAGGGCCGGCTCGGCGGCTCCCCCTGCAGGTCAGGGTCCAACGGGTCGGGTTTGACCACGAGGGACCGGCTCAGTGGCTCCCCCTGCAGGCCGCAGTCTAACGGGTCGGGTTCGGCCGCGGGGGACCGGCTCGGCGGCTCCCCCTGCAGGCCGGGGTCCAACGGGTCGGGTTCGGCCATGGTGGTCCAACTCGGCGGCTCCCCCTGCATGCCGGGGTCCAACAGGTCGAGTTCGGCTGCGGGGGACCGGCTCGGCGAATCCCCCTACAGGCCGGGGTCCAACGGGTCGAGTTCGGCCGCGGGGGACTGGCTCGGTGGCTCCCCCTGCAGGCTGGGGTCCAACGGGTCGGATTCGGCCACGGGGGACCGGCTCGGCGGCTCCCTCTGCAGACCGGGGTCCAACGGGTCGGGTTCGGCCGTGGGGGACCGGCTCAGCGGCTCCCCCTGCAGTCCGGGGCCCAACGGGTCAGGTTTGGCTGCGGGGGACCAGCTCGGCGGCTCTCCTTGTCCACCCCAGTCAAGGCCCAACAGCAAGGCTCCATGGGTTCACCGGGTATGGAAGGCATATACAGGACCCAAATATTTTATCAGGATGCATCACAGCCTGGTTTGGGAACAGCTCCATCCAAGACCGCAAGAAATCGCGGAGAATTGTGGACGCAGCCCAGACCATCACACAAACCAACTTCCCTTCCATTGACTCCATTCATACCTCACGCTGCCTCGGCAAGGCCAGCAGCGTCATCAAGGACCAGTCTCACCCTGACCACTCCCTCTTCTCCCCTCTCCCATCGGGCAAGAGGTAGAGAAGTGTGAAAACGCACACCTCCAGATTCAGGGACCGTTTCTTCCCAGCTGTTATCAGGCAACTGAACCATCCTACCACAACCAGAGAGCAGTCGTGAACCTCATTGGAGACCCTCGGACTACCTCATTGGAGACCCTCGGACTATCTTTGATCGGACTTTACTGGCTTTACCTTGCACTAAACATTATTTCCTTATCATGTATCTATACACTGTGAATGGTTCGATTGTAATCATGTATTGTCTTTCCGCTGGCTGGTTAGCACGCAACAAAAGCTTTTCACTGTACCTCGGTGCAAGTGACAATAAACTAAACTGAAGTGAACTGAACAAACAGAATATGTGCAACATGATCACTTTACGTTGAGGTGGTGAATCTAATTCTCCCCTGCCTGTGAATGTGGTTACCCATGTTAAACAGTGGCCTTACCACCACATTAGAGTCAAGGAGTCATGCAACATGGAAACAGACCCTTTGGCCCAATTTGCCCACACCGACCAACATGTCCCATCTACACTAGTCCCACCTGCCTGCATTTGGCCCATATCCCTCCAAAATGGTCCTATCCATTTTTCCTGTCTACATGTTTCTTAAACATTTGTTAGTCCCAGCCTCAACTACCTCCTCTGGCAGCTCGTTCCATACACCCACCACCCTTTGTGTGAAAAAGTTGCCCCTCAGATTCTTCTTAAATCTTGCTCCTCTCATCTTAAACCTATGTCCTCTGGTCCTTGACTCTGGAGATAATTGTGCATTTACCCTCTCTTGATCTTATACCCTTCTATAAGAGGTCCACACAAATAGATAGATTTCTCTCTTTAAAGGCAATCTTCCTGAAGAAGGGCCCCGACCGAAAGCATCACCTATCCATGTTCACCTGAGATGCTGTTTGATCCGCTAAGTTACTCCAACACTTTGTGTACCTTCTTATGATATTCCTTTTCCTATTTCTGCACAGATTCAACATATTCGATGAGGATGTTGCCAGGACTTGAGGGTCTGAGCTATAGGGAGAGATTGAGCAGGATGGGACTCTATTCCTTGGAGCGCAGGAGGTTGAGGGGTGATCTTATCGAGGTGTACAAAAGCATGAGAAGAACAGATCGGGTAGATGCACAGAATCCCCTGCCCAGTGTAGGTGAATCGAGGACCAGAGGACATAGTTTCAAGGTGAAGGTGAAAAGATGGAATAGGAATCCGAGGGGTAACTTTTTCACACAGAGGGTGGCGGGTGTACGGAACAAGCTGCCAGAGGAGGTAGTTGAGGCTGGGACTATCCCAATGTTTAAGAAACAGTTGGACAGGTACGTGGATAGGCCACGTTTGGAGGGATATGAACCAAGCGCAGGCAGGTGGGACTAGTGTAGCTGGGACATTGTTGGCCGGTGTGGGCAAGTTGGGCCGAAGGGCCTGTTTCCACGCTGTATCACTCTATGACTCTATGCTACCCGGTCTACACAGCAAAGAATTTGCCAAAGCACTAGCTGAGATTTTGTTTTAAAAAGACCGGCAATGTGTATTCCTAATGAATTGAATGGAAATTGTTGCCCACGACAATTCCTTGAGTTGACAGAGAGAATTAAGACGTCAGCCGGAAAGTTAATGTAAAAAGGCTTTCTTAAACATTAGATATAGCAAGGTTTGAGCTAACTAATATCACGCAATGGAATGGATAAGTAATAGTATTATAATGCCCCTTTCAAACATAATTGATAGAGACACACGTGTCAGCAGTTCAATGCTTGTATTTTCATGTGGCAAAGTGATTTTTCTTGGTTATAAAAGCTTCTTGGTGTATTTGTCCCCTGAAGTCATTGTTTTTGGCAGATCTGTTCACTCAGATTAAAAAGTCATTTCCATTATCCAGTCAGTTTTAAACTCTGAGGCAAATGGAAAGTGAAATTGAAAATTATTTATGAAGTGAATGCTTAGTCACTTTGAGCCATCATCTCCGTTATCACAGGCCCCTCATCATTTCTTCAAGATGACAGGCTGGTTATTTTCAAAAACATAATGCAATACTGACACAAATGCCCGTACAACTGCATCCAAACACGTCAACCTTGGTGTTAAAATAAAAGTCATTACACTTCGGCCAATTTAGCCTTCAGCTGGAATTTAGAAGACTGAGGGGGGATCTTATAGAAACATATAAAATTCTTAAGGGGTTGGAGAGGCTAGATGCGGGAAGATTGTTCCCGATGTTGGGGAAGTCCAGAACCAGGGGTCACAGCTTAAGGATAAGGGGGAAGTCTTTTAGGACCGAGATGAGAAAACATTTCTTCACACAGAGAGTGGTGCGTCTGTGGAATTCTCTGCCACAGAAGGTAGTTGAGGCCAGTTCATTGGCTATATTTAAGAGGGAGTTAGATGTGGCCCTTGTGGCTAAAGGGATCAGGGGGTATGGAGAGAAGGCAGGTATAGGTTACTGAGCTGGATGATCAGCCAGGATCATATTGAATGGCGGTGCAGGCTCGAAGGGCAGAATGGCCTACTCCTGCACCTATTTTCTATGTTTCTACGCCAGGTTAAACTAGGTTAGTTTGGTTCAGCTTAGACAATAGACAATAGACAATAGACAATAGGCGCAGGAGTAGGCCATTCAGCCCTTCGAGCCAGCACCGCCATTCAATGTGATCATAGCTGATCATTCTCAATCAGTACCCCGTTCCTGCCTTCTCCCCATACCCCCTGAGTCTGTTATAATTTGTTGTCACGTGTACCGAGGTACAGTGAAAAGCTTTTGTCGCGTGCTATTCAATCAGCGGAAAGACAATACATGATTACAATCGAGCCATTCACAGTGTACAGATGCATGTTAAGGGAATAACAGAGGAGATTAATGTTATTCCCTTAACATGCATATCCCTCCTTTCCCTGCATATCCTTGTGCTTATCTAAAAGCCTCTTAAACGCCACTATCGTACCTGCCCCCACCACCACCCCTGACTATTGCATTGCGGACAGCTACCGCCCTCTGTCTACAAAATCTGCCTCGCACATCTCCTTTAAACTCTGCTCCTCTAACCTTAATTCTACACCCTCTGGTCTTTGACGTTTCCATCCATGGAGAAAGGTTCTGACTGCCTACCCTAATCTATGCCTCTCATCATTTTATACACTTCTGTCAGATCTCCCTTCAACCTCCAGCACTCCAGAGAAAACAGTCCAGGGTTTGTCCGACCTGCCTCACAGCGCCAGAGATACAGATTCTTTCCTGATGAAGGGCGCTGCCTGTACGAATTTTGTACATTTTCCCTGCGATCGCGTTGGCTTTCTCGAAGGACCAGTTTCCACTCTGTTACAAAGTCTAAACAAAGAAACAGCAGGGCGGCACGGTGGCGCAGCGGTAGAGTTGCTGCCTTACAGCGAATGCAGCGCCGGATACTCAGGTTCGATCCCGACTACGGGTGCTGTCCGTACGGAGTTTGTACGTTTTCCCCGTGACCTGCGTGGGTTTTCTCCGAGATCTTCGGTTACCTCCCACACTCCAAAGACGTGCAGGTATGTAGGTTAATTGGCTGGGCAAATGTAAAAATTGTCCCTAGTGTGTGTAGGACAGTGTTAGTGTGCGGGGATTGCTGGGCGGCGCGGACCCGGTGGGCCGAAGGGCCTGTTTCTGTGCTGTATCTCTAAATCTAAAAATAAATCTAAAATATCTGTCTTTGTCAATTTCCATGTTGAATGACTTCAACGTTCTTTAGACTTTAGGCTTTAAAGATACAGTGCAGAAACAGGCCCCTTTGGCCCAATGAGTCCGTGCCGACCAGCTATCCCCGCACACTGGCATCACCGCCGCAGACCTTTCACCGTCCGGCACGGCCTGGAATAGGCCGCGGGATTTTTCTCCGCCCGGCGGGGGCTTCAATGTTGGGAGCCCCGACCGCCCCGATGTGGCAACTTCAACAGCCTGACCGCGGGAGAAGACGGCAGGGAAAGAGAAAAGACATTCTGGCCTTCCATCACAGTGAGGAGGTGACTGGAGGAGACTCACTGTGATGGATGTTTCTTGCTTATTTCTATCGCTTATTTTTATTGGTCTTATTGTTGGACTGTGGGTAATCTTTCATTTCACTGCACATTTATGTGTATGTGACAAAATAAATTGACTATTGACGATTGACAAGGGACAATTTACAATTATTACTGAAGCCAATTAATCTACAAACCTGTGCGTCTTTGGAGTGTGGGAGGAAACCGGAGAACACGGAGAAAACCCACGCCATCTCAGGGAGAACATACGAGACTCCGTACGGACAGCACCTGAGGAAAATGGACAGGGTGCAGAGAAGATGTACAAGAATGTTGCCAGGACTCAAGGGCCTGAGCGATAGGGAGAGGTCGAGCAGGCTGGGACTCTATTGCTTGGAGCGCAGGAGGGCATGGGGTGATCTAAAAGAGGCGAATAAAATCATGAGAAGAATAGATCGGGTAGACGCACAGTGTCATGCCCAGAGTAGGGGAATCGAGAACCAGAGGACATAGGTCTAAGGTGAAGGGGAAAAGATTTAATAGGAATCTGAGGGGTAACTTTTTCACACAAAGTTTGTAGGTGTATGGAACGAGCTACCTGAGGAAGTAGTTGAGGTAGCGTCTATCCCAACAGTTAGGCAGGTACATGGATAGGATAGGTTTGGAGGGATATGGGCCAAACGCGGGCAGGTGGAACTAGTGTAGTTGGGACATGTTGGCCGGTGTGGGAAAGTTGCGCCTAAGGGCCTGTTTTCATGCTGTGTGACTCTGTGATTCTAGGTGGCACTAGTATAGATGGGTCATGTTGGCTGACGCGGGCAAGTTGGGCAGAAGGGCCTGTTTCCATGCTGTGTGACTCTGTGATTCTAGGTGGGACTAGTGTAGAGGGGACACATTGGCCGATGTGGGCAAGTTGGGCAGAAGGGCCCATTTCCACACTGTAAGACTCTATGGTACTTGATATGTCACATGTACCGAGGTACAGTGAAATTCATTTTTGTATAGAGACTCCATAAAATGAATCGAAGGTATCACAAAATGCTGGAGTAACTCAGCGGGTCAGGCAACATCTCAGGAGAGAAGGAATGGTTTCGACCCGAAACGTCACCCATTCCTTCTCTCCTGAGATGCTGCCTGATCCATTGAGTTACTCCAGCATTTTGTGTCTACCTTCGATTTGTACCAGCATCTGCAGTTATTTTCCAACACCATTAAATGAATCTCTCGCTCTAAACCGGAGCACCCGGAGAAAACCCACGTCGTTCCTGGAAGCATAAACACGAGCACCGGTTCAATGCGGGCAAAAGAACTGGAGAACTCTGACCCAAAGGGGTCAGCACGGTGGCGCAGCGGCAGAGTTGCTGCCTCACAGCGCCAGAAACCTGGGTTCAATACTAACCTCGGGTGCTGCTTGTACGGAGTTCGTACGTTCTCCCCTTGACCTGCGTGGGTTTTCTCCAGGTTCTCCGGTTTCCTCCCACACTCCATAGACGTACAGGTTTGTAGATCAATTGGCTTCAGTACATTGTAAATTGTCCCGAGTATATACGACAGAGCTAGTGTACGGGGTAATCGCTGATTGGCGCGATCTCGCAAATACGTGGATTGGACAGGTTTGGAGGGATATGGACCAAACGCAGGCAGGTGGGACTAGTGTAGCTGGGACATTGTTGGCCGGTGTGTGGGCAAGTTGGGCTGATGGGCCTGTTTCCACACTGTATCACTCTATGACTCTATGACTCTAAATGGGGAATAAACTTTTACTTACACATCCCAGTCCTGCCAGTAAAATGCAAACTGGAATACATTTATTCAGTGTTATGGGCTAGAGAGATTCCACGCGTTAAACAAACATACAGGCAACTGTTGTTTCTGCCTGAGAGCAGGCTTTAAAAGCAAATCTCATTAGTAAGATTAATATAATATCGGGCCATTTACCCTGAATGCAATTCTAGAATCATTGATATTATTCAGTACCACTGCAACCTCCAATCATTCAGCTTATTTAATATGGATTAGACGAAGAAAATTATAAAAGTAAATTATCCCGAATGTTGCTGCTTCTTCTGTTAAAAGCACGCACTATTTATTAAGGATTGTAGCCACTGATTTTTTTAAAACACACACACACAATGTGCTGGAGTAACTCAACGGGTCAATTGACAATAGACAATAGGTGCAGGAGGAGGCCATTCAGCCCTTCGAGCCAGCACCGCCATTCAATGTGATCATGGCTGATCATTCTCAATCAGTACCCCGTACCCCCTGACTCCGCTATCCTTAAGAGCTCTATCTAGCTCTCTCTTGAATGCATTCAGAGGATTGGCCTCCCCTGCCTTCTGAGGCAGAGAATTCCACAGATTCCACAGGGTCAGGCAGCATCTCCAGAGAACATACAGTCGAACCACACCCTCCCCTCCCCCTTCGCCTGTATCCACCTATCGCTCGCCTGTCTTTGTCCTGCCCCCACCTCTCTTCCGGCTTTCTCTCCCCCCCACTCTCCCCCCCCCCCCCCCCCCCGCCCTCTCCCACCACAGAGCCCTGCCCTCAACGACCTCTGTGGCCACGTCCTCAAGAAATTCAATCAGATTTGTGAGACACGACCTCCCGCGTACAAAAACCATGCTGACAATCGCTAATCAGCCCTTGTCCACCCAAATGCCTGTGTAACCTATCCCTCAGGATAACCTCCAGTAAACTGTCCAACCACAGATGATAGGTTCGCCGGCCTATCGTCCCCAGCAGCCTATTTTTCTATTTTCCCTGCAGCCCTTCTTGAATAGAGGCACAACATTTGCCACCCTCCAGTCTTCCGGCACCTCCCCCGTATTTAATGTTCTCCAGGGACGTTGTCTGACCCGCTGAGTTGCTCCAGCACTTTGTGTCTTTAATTGTAAACCAGCATGCACACTTCGTTGTATCCACAGGCACTGATTTAAGATTAATATTTAAGATGTTTACCAAAAATGTAATTGCATATATGAGTCACATTACATGTTGGATTGTCGGGGCAACTTGTTCCATGCAGAGTGGTGGCAGCTGCCAGAGGAGGCGGTTGAGGCAGAAACTGTAACAACATTTAAAAGACATTTGAACAAGGTACATGGATAGGAAAGGTTTGGAGGGACATGAGCCAAATGCGGGTGTGGCGGGACTGTCGTATGTTGAAAGACTGGAGCGACTAAGCTTGTATACACTGGAATTTAGAAGGATGAGAGGGGATCTTATCGAAACATATAAGGTTATTAAGGGGTTGGACACGTTAGAGGCAGGAAACATGTTCCCAATGTTGGGGGGAGTCCAGAACCAGGGGCCACAGTTTAAGAATAAGGGGTAGGCCATTTAGAACTGAGATGAGGAAAAACTTTTTCAGTCAGAGAGTTGTGAATCTGTGGAATTCTCTGCCTCAGAAGGCAGTGGAGGCCAATTCTCTGAATGCATTCAAGAGAGAGCTGGAGAGAGAGCTCTATCTACCTTAAGAGCTCTATCTAGCTCTCTCTTGAATGCATTCAGAGACTTGGCCTTCACTGCCTTCTGAGGCAGAGAATTCCACTGTGGATGGCTCAATTGTAATCACGTATCATCTTACTAACTGACTGGTTGGCACGTGACAAAAACCTTTCACTCCACCTCGGTACAAGTGACGATAAACTAAACTCAAACCGATAGTGTCAGTGCTCGGAGTGATGGCTGGCCGGCATGGACTCGATGGGCTGAAGGACCGTGTCTCTCAAAACCTCTCCCCAGCTTACCTGCTTCAAGTGGAATTTAGAAGGATGAGAGGGGATCTTATAGAAACCTATAAAACCATTAAGGGATCGGACAGGCTAGATGCAGGAAACATGGTCCCGATGTTGGGGGAGTCCAGAAACAGGGGCCACAGTTTAAGAATAAGGGGTAGGCCATTTAGAACGGAGACGAGGAAAGACTTTTTCCACACAGAGTTGTGAATCTGTGGAATTCTCTGCCACAGAAGGCAGTGGTGGCCGAGTCACTGGATGCATTCAAAAGAGAGTTAGATAAAGTTCTTAGGACGAGCAGAATCAAGGGATATGGGGAGAAGGCAGGAATGTGGTACTGATTGTGGATGATCAGCCATGATCAGATTTATTTATTTTTAGATTTAGATTTAGAGATACAGCGCGGAAACAGGCCCTTCGGCCCACCGGGTCCGCGCCGCCCAGCGATCCCCGCACACTAACACTATCCTACACACACTAGGGACATTTTTTACATTTGCCTAGCCAATTAACCTACATACCTGTACGTCTTTGTAGTGTGGGAGGAAACTGAAGATCTTGGAGAAAACCCACGCCGGTCACGGGGAGAACGTACAAACTCCGTACAGTCGGCGCCCGTAGTCGGGATCGAACCTGAGTCTCCGGCGCTGCATTCGCTGTAAGGCAGCAACTCTACCGCTGCGCCACCGTGCCGTCACATTGAATGGCGGTGCTGGCTCGAAGGGCCGAATGGCCTACTCTTACACCTATTGTCTATGTATCTGTGAATCTATGTATCTATGGCTAAATCAAGAGACACTCTATGTGGAACAGGCTTAGCATAATTAATATCATGTTTAGTTTAGTTTAGAGTTACAGCGTGGAAACAGGCCCTTCGGCCCACTGACTCCGTGCCAACCAGCAATCCCCCTAATCACTACACACTAAGGGCAATTTACAATTTGCAGAAACCACTCAACCTACACACCTGCACGTCTTTGGAGTGTGGGAGGAAACCGGAGCACCTGTGGGGAAACCCACGCTGGAGAACGTACAAACTCCGCACAGACAGCACCCGTAGTCAGTTCAGGATGGAACCCGGGTCTCTGGCGCTGTGAGGCAGCAACACTGCCGCTGCGCCACCGTGCCTTCGAGATGAGGAAGAACTTTTTCAGTCAGAGAGTGGTGAAGGTGTGGAATTCTCTGCCTCAGAAGGCGGTGGAGGCCAGTTCGTTGGATGCTTTCAAGAGAGAGCTGGATAGAGCTCTTAAGGATAGCGGAGTGAGGGGGGTATGGGGAGAAGGCAGGAACGGGGTACTGATTGAGAGTGATCAGCCATGATCGCATTGAATGGCGGTGCTGGCTCGAAGGGCTGAATGGCCTCCTCCTGCACCTATTGTCTATTGTGCCGCCCAGTCATGGGGAGGGAGAAGAGCCTCTTTCTTGCACGTTCTTTTAATTCCCAGTCATTTTCACCCGAGATTTCCCCCTAAGCAGATCGAGATGAAATTTGTTAGTAAGAGACAGCACCTATCGAGCGTAGATGAGCACAAGGAATATGCCGGTGCATTGTTCTTGACAAAGTTATTGACTTGATTTATTCACCGCTGCAGATTGCACTTCATTCCTCTGCCTGCTCTCCAATTGCAGCCTCGGCTGCCTACTCTGATTAAGCCAGTTCTGTCCGTTCATTCGGAGAGCTCAGCGTTCCACGGGCAAGCTGTCGGATCTGATGACGCCCAGAATGACTTTGAAGAAGGTGAGTAACAAAATGGATGCAAGAAGGCACTCACGGTGCGTAGAAAAACTAATGACCTATTACCATGGGCTGAATAATCCATCAGTTTTCAGCGGTGCCTTTCAACGAGATTTTACACTTGAGTTAATAAGCTCGACTGCCACGTTCCCTGCTGTTTCTAAACCCACATTAATCAGTTAGAGCCAGACTCATATCCACAGTTTCTCATAAATCTCACTGTAAGTTTTTGATGGGTCAGTAGTATGTTGTGGGAAGCTTACGACTCGGTCAACATGAATTGACTGCGTGTAAGAAAAAGGAACTGCAGATGCTGCTTTACACAGACGATAGACACCAAATGCTGGAGTAACTCAGCGGGTCAGGCAGCATCTCTGGAGGGAAGGAACGGGTGACGTTTCGGGTCGAGACCCTTCTTCAGACTGATGTCAGGGGAGGGGGCAGGACAATAGACAATAGACAATAGGTGCAGGAGCAGGCCATTCGGCCCTTCGAGCCAGCACCGCCATTCAATGTGATCATGGCTGACCATTCTCAATCAGTACCCCGTTCCTGCCTTCTCCCCATACCCCCTGACTCCGCTATCCTTAAGAGCTCTATCTAGCTCTCTCTTGAATGCATTCAGAGAATTGGCCTCCACTGCCTTCTGAGGCAGAGAATTCCACAGATTCACAACTCTCTGACTGAAAAAGCTTTTCCTCATCTCCGTTCTAAATGGCCTACCCCTTATTCTTAAACTGTGCCCTCTGGTTCTGGATTCCCCCAACATTGGGAACATGTTTCCTGCCTCTAACGTGTCCAACCCCTTAATAATCTTATACGTTTCGATAAGATCCCCTCTCATCCTTCTGAATTCCAGTGTATACAAGGACGAAGATAGGATGTAGTCGGAGACAGTAAGACTGTTGGGAGAACTGGGAAGGGGGAGGGGATGGAGATGGAAAGCAAGGGACCATCTGAAGTTAGAGAAGTCAATGTTCATACCGCTGGGGTGTAAGCTACCCAAGGGAAATATGAGGCGCTGTTCGTCCAGTTTGCGGTGGGCCTCACTATGGCAATGGAGGAGGCCCAGGACAGAAAGGTCAGACTGGGAGTGGGAGGGGGAGTTGAAGTGCTGAGCCACCGGGAGATCAGATTGGTTAAGACGGACTGAGCGGAGGTGTTCAGCGAAATGATCGCCGAGCCTGCGCTTGGTCTCGCCGATGTAGAGAAGTTGACACCTGGAACAGCGGATACAGTAGATTACAGAAGTAACTCGGCAGGTCGGGCAGCATCTGTGCGGGAAGCAGATAGGCGGCATTTCCCATTGGTACCTGACTTCAGACTTCAGACTGAAGAAGTGTCCCGACCCAAAGCGTTGTAAGGTTTAGGATTTTATTGTACGTGTACCAAAGTTCAGGGAAAAGGTTTGTTTTGCATGGTATCCAAACAGATCAGATAATACCGAAGATAAACACAAAATGCTTGAGTAAGATCTTTTTCTCCAGAGATGCTGCCTGACCCGCTAAGTTACTCCAGCACTTTGTGTCTATTTTCGCCTTTGTGCCTGGACTGGTATCTGCAGTTCCTTCCTGCACAGATCAGGTAATACTATACATAAATACAAACAAATCAAACTCGGGTACAAAAGATAGAGAAAAGGGTGCGTAAAATAGTTCATAAGTTCATAAATTCATGAATGATAGGAGCAGAATTAGGCCACCAAATCTACTCCATTCAATCATAGAAACATAGAAACATAGAAAATAGGTGCAGGAGTAGGCCATTCGGCCCTTCGAGCCTGCACCGCCGTTCAATATGATCATGGCTGATCATCCAACTCAGTATCCCGTACCTGCCTTCTCTCCATACCCCCTGATCCCTTTAGCCACAAGGGCCACATCTAACTCCCTCTTATATATAGCCAATTAACTGGCCTCAACTACCTTCTGTGGCAGAGAATTCCACAGATTCATGGCTGGTCCATCTCTCCCTCTCAACCCCATTCTCCTGCCTTCTCCCCACAACCCCTGACACCCGAACCAATCAGGAATCTGTCAATCTCTGACTTAAAAATATCCACTGACTTGGCCTCCACAGCCTTCTGTGGCAATGAATTACAAAGATTCACCACCCGCTGACTAAAGAAATTCCTCCTCATCTCCTTTCGAAAGGAACGTCCTTTAATTCTGAGGCTGTGACCTCCGGTCCTAGACTCTCCCACTAGTGGAAACATCCTCTCCACATCCACACTATTTTCAGCCTTGTCCACAGACAAAGTCCAATGTCCGCAATGGAACAAAATATTTTGGTGGTACATTGGAAATAAATGTTGACAAGTCAGTCTGAAATGTTCCTAAAAGCTGACTACTGCAACTACGCACGTACATTGCTCCCAAGAGATGGCCTCAGGTGACCAAACACCCTCTGATAAAAGGATTTGAGATTTAGAAAACTGTCACTCTATCCGAGCTGATCTGCTTATACTGTTTGGAGTCTGAGAAGGGATAAAGTTATTAGTTGGCATTCCTTTGCTCAGGTTTAACATTACACTGTCGACAACACGCTCAGATTCCCTTCCCAAGATTTGTCAGAGTAAATCCACACTGGGATTTGTAGTGTTTCACAGGATGGAAAATTCTGGCGGAATGTATTCAAAGTCGTTCAGTATCAAAAAGTAATCTCACAATACAAGTTGAGTTGAGTTGAGTTGAGTTGAGTTGAGTTGAGTTCAGTTGATTTGAGTTGAGTTGAGTTGAGTTGAGTTGAGTTGAGTTGAGTTAGTTTAGTTTAGTTTAGTTGAGTTTAGTTGAGTTTAGTTTAGTTTAGTTTAGTTTAGTTGAGTTGAGTTTAGTTTAGTTTAGTTGAGTTGAGTTTAGTTGAGTTGAGTTTAGTTGAGTTTAGTTGAGTTGAGTTGAGTTGAGTTTAGTTGAGTTGAGTTGAGTTGAGTTGAGTTGAGTTGAGTTGAGTTGAGTTGAGTTGAGTTGAGTTGAGTTGAGTTGAGTTGAGTTGAGTTGAGTTGAGTTTAGTTTAGGGATACAGCATGGAAACAGTCTCTTCGTCCCACAGTGCAGACCAGTGATCACCCGTACACTAGTTCTATCTGCACACAATCACAATCACAATCACAATCATACTTCATTAGCCAAGTATGTTTTGCAACATACCAGGAACTACATTTGCCGTACAGTCATACCAATAAAAAACAACAGGACACACAAAATACATTCCAACATGAACATCCACCACAGTGACTCCTCCACATTCCTCACTGTGATGGAAGGCGAAAAAAAGTCTCTCCCTTCTTTGTCCTCCAGCGGTCGGGGGCCTCGAGCCTTCCGTTGACGGGACGATCTTGTCTCCCGTGGCCGGCGGTGGGCCTTCCTTGTCGGGGCGATCCAGTTCCTGCATCGGGGGGGGGGGGGGGGGCTCAGCTCCCCCTGCCGGGCGATCTACCCCGGGTCGGGGCTTGTCGAGCTCTATCTAACTCTCTCTTAAATCCATCCAGTGATTTGGCCTCCACTGCCCCCTGTGGCAGAGAATTCCTCAAATTCACAACTCTCTGGGTGAAAAAGTTCCTTCTCACCTCAGTTTTAAATGGCCTCCCCTTTATTCTAAGACTGTGGCCCCTGGTTCTGGACTCCCCCAACATTGGGAACATTTTTCCTGTATCTCGCTTGTCCAGTCCTTTTATAATTTTATACGTCTCTATAAGATCCCCTCTCATCCTTCTAAACTCCAGTGAATACAAGCCTAATCTTTTCAATCTTTGCTCATATGACAGTCCCGCCATCCCGGGGATCAATCTCGTGAACCTACGCTGCACTGCCTCAATTACAAGGATGTCCTTCCTCAAATTAGGAGACCAAAACTGTACACAATACTCCAGATGTGGTCTTACCAGGGCCCTATGCAACTGCAGAAGAACCTCTTTACTCCTATACTGAAATCCTCTCGTTATGAAGACCAACATGCCTTTAGCTTTCTTCACTGCCTGCTGTACCTGCACACCAACTTTCAGTGACTGGTGTACAAGGACACCCAGGTCTCGCTGCACTTCCCCCTTACCTAACCTGATACCATTGAGATAATAATCTGCCTCCTTGTTTTTGCCGCCATAGTGGATAACCTCACATTTATCTAAGTTATATTGCATCTGCCCATTCATTCAACCTGTCCAGGTCACCCTGCAACTTCCTAACATCCTCTTCGCAGTTCACACTGCCACCTAGCTTTGTGTCATCTGCAAACCTGCTAGTGTTACTTCTAATTCCTTCATCCAAATCATTAATATATATGGTAAATAGTTGCGGCCCCAGCACCGAGCCTTGTGGCATTCCACTCGCCACTGCCTGCCATTCTGAAAAGGACCCGTTTACTCCTACTCTTTGCTTCCTGTCTGCCAACCAATTCTCTATCCATGTCAACACCCTACCCCCAATGCCATGTGCTCTAATTTTGCTCACCAATCTCCCATGTGGGACCTTATCAAAGGCTTTCTGAAAGTCTAGATACAGTGCAAGGTAAAGCCAGTAAAGTCCAATCTAAGATAGTCCGTGGGTCACCAATGAGGTAGATAGTAGTTCAGTACTGCTCTCTGGTTGTGGTAGGATGGTTCAGTTGCCTGATAACTGCTGGGAAGAAACTGTCCCTGAATCTGGAGGTGTGCGTTTTCACACTTCTGTGTCTTTTGCCGGGATGAATGCAGTCCAACAGTGAAAACGGAGCAAGACCAGTCTAAGACCAATCCAAGTACAATCTGGACGATGAACGCCGAACTGGACATATTAGACTTTACTTTTCTTCAGAGACACAGTGCGGAAACGGGCCCTTCAGCCTGTTGAGTCCACGCCAACCAGCGATCACCCCGTACACCGACACAACGCACTCGGGACAATTTACAATTTTAAATAAAGCCAATGAACCTAGAACCCCGCACGTCTTTGGAGTGTGGGAGGAAACCGGAGCACCCGGAGAAAACCCGCGCAGGTCACGTGGAAAACGTACAAACTCTGTACGGGCAGCACCCCTGGACAGGATGGAACGCGGGACTCTGGCGCTGCGAGGCAGCAACTCTACCGCTGTTGCCCGAACACCTCATCCTTCTTCTGAACTATATTCATGAAGTTTCCATGCGGCACTTAATTATTATTTTTTTTAATTTTTAATTTTTTAAAAGCATATGTACAAATAATAATAAACGACAAACTGGTTATAGAGTTCTTACATAGCTTCAATTTTTTAATTTTTAAAGAAAAAACAAAGATGAAAAGAGACTGAAAAAAAAAGACTATAAACTAATAGAGAGAGAGCAAAGAAAAAAGAGAATTACAAACATAAAGATTATGGGGATAGATCCGGGAGTTAGTGAGTATAGTTGTACATCCAAGCTGTGACCCCTGGTTCTGGACTTCCCCAACATCGGGAACAATCTTCCCGCATCTAGCCTCTCCAACCCCTTAAGAATTTTATATGTTTCTATAAGATCCCCCCTCAGTCTTCTAAATTCCAGCGAGTATAAGCCTAGTCTATGAAGAAAGACTGGATAGACTAGGCTTATACTCGCTGGAATTTAGAAGATTGAGGGGGGATCTTATAGAAACATATAAAATTCTTAAGGGGTTGGAGAGGCTAGATGCGGGAAGATTGTTCCCGATGTTAGGGAAGTTCAGAACCAGCGGTCACAGCTTAAGGATAAGGGGGAAGTCTTTTATGACCGAGATGAGAAAACATTTCTTCACACAGAGAGTGGTGAGTCTGTGGAATTCTCTGCCACAGAAGGTAGTTGAGGACAGTTCATTGGCTATATTTAAGAGGGAGTTAGATGTGGCCCTTGTGGCTAAAGGGATCAGGGGGTATGGAGAGAAGGCAGGTACAGGTTACTGAGCTGGATGATCAGCCATGATCATATTGAATGGCGGTGCAGGCTCGAAGGGCCGAATGGCCTACTCCTGCACCTATTTTCTATGTTTCTATGTTTCTAACCCTAAACTCAAGTTTTAACTTTACTTTTAACTTTTAGTTTTGTGACAAACCCATTTACTTTTTTAAAAATTCAATAAATGGAGACCATATTTTAAAAAATAGATCTGGTTTGTCAATTAAGGCAAAGCTTATTTTTTCCAAATGCAAGGTCTCGGTCACTTAATTTGATTGTGTTTTTTTTTTTGCTTTCGTTGTTGCAATTCGTGACTCAGGCCAGATTCCAGCAATCCACCAAACAGGAACTGGAATGTAAAAAGCAAGAAGCAAACAAAAGTCATTTCTCTTTGTATCTGTCCCTTGTCATTGTAGCTCCAGGTGATCCGCCCAACAGCACGTAAAGTGAAAGCATAATTGTCACTAATTTTTATCTACAATTATAATTACAATGGAATTAGCCTTCAACCTGCATAATTATTGTTATTTGCTGATTCACTGTTATAATTACAAGGACTCTGGCCTTTGTCATGTGTAATTAAACTGCACCGTGAGTTTCGCCCTCTCGGCAGGGCAGGTGAGGTAATCCAGGAGCAAGTGAAGAGGACAATGTAAGTAATACGTGACAGTCTGTGGGAGAGCGTGGACGGAGAGCAGGAGATTAACTCATTAGAAAGCAACAACTGAGTCACGGAGTTTGGCTCAGTTTCGTTTAGTTCAGTTCAGGAACAAAACTGCAGATGCTGGTTGAAATCGAAGGCAGACACAAAATGCTGGAGTAACTCAGCGGGTCAGGCAACATCTCGAGAGAGAAGGAATGGGTGACGTTTCGGGTCGAGACCCTTCTTCAGACTGCATGGTTGTCTTAGGAGTGGTTGGACAAACTTGGATTGCTTGCTCTGGACTGTCGGAGGTTGAGGGGGTATCTGATAGAAGTACCCCAAATTATGAAAGGCATAGATGGGGTAGACAATCATAACACTTTCCACCAAGGTGCAAATGTATTAGGCCATGTGGCATGGCTTTAAGGTGGGGTGCAGGAAAGAACTGCAGATGCTGGTTTAAATAGAAGATAAACACAAGATGCTGGAGTAACTCAGCGGGTCAGGCAGCATCTCGGGAGAGAAGGAATGGGTGACGTTTCGAGTCGAGACCCTTCTTCAGACTGCATGGTTGTCTTATCTTCTTATGTTCAAAAGATTGACTGAAGTCATACCCCTAATTCTAATCTAATGATTTTGTGTTTAGTGTGTTTCTGGTGTAGGCAGAATTTGGTTCAGTCGCTATTCAATTTTTTTCTCACACCAAGGGAATAATTGTGTTAAGGTACAGCCAGTAAATTATTCTGCAGATGATTGAAGATGGAAGGAAATGGCAGGCTTAAAGACTGCCCTCTCGTAAAATCACTTATTTTTCACTTGTCTCTGTTCTTTTTTAAAGAAGGATCTCAACCCAGAAGAAGGGTCTCGACCCGAAATGTCACCCATTCCTTCTCTCCCGAGATGCTGCCTGACCCGCTGAGTTACTCCAGCATTTTGTGTCGATCTTCAGTTCAGTTCAGTTCAGTTCAGTTCAGTTCAGTTTAGTTTAGTTTAGTTTAGTTTAGTTTAGTTTAGATTAGTTTATTGCCACATGTACTGAGGAACAGTGAAAAGCTTCTGTTTGTGTGCTAACTAGTCAGCAGAGAGACAATACTTTGATTACAATTGAGCCGTCCACAGTGTGCAGATACAGGATAAAGGGAATGATGTTTTAGCGCAAGTCCCAAGAAAAGACATAGTCATAGCATCTTAAACAGGCCCTTCTGCCCTTGCCCACATGCCCCATCAACACTAGTCCCACCTGCCTGTGTTTGGTCCATCTATACACTAAAACTATCGTTTGTTTGTCTGTTCGTTCCTGAACTACAGCCAAAACGGTACACGATAGCGCGACAATTATAGGCCCACCTTACTCACCGTCGTCCCTTTGGTGCTAATGGAAGAAGTTTCATTGAAATTGGTATTATATTTTTTAAGTTATTCACATTTTAAAGTTTAAGAAAAACCGCACATGAGCAGTCGGAGCCAGTTGATCCGATACCTACGTAAGATGGCCACCGAATCCGCGCCTATACTTACAAAAGATAACCGCCGGATCCGCTCCTATACTTACGTAAGATGGCCGCCAGATCCGCACCTATACTTACGTAAGATGGCCACCAGATCTACACCTATACTTACGTAAGATGGCCGCCGGATCCGCGCCTATACTTATGGAGGAAGGGGTGGAGGAGGGGTGGAGGGGAGGAAGGGAGAGTGGAAGGGGGGGAGGGGGGAGTGGGGGGGAGAGGGGGTGTAAGGGGAGGGGGAGGGGGGAAGGAAGGGAGGGAGGGAGGGAGGATGCTGCACCATTGCGGAGAGGCAACCCGAGAGGAGGGTGGGGGGAGAGGGAGAGGGGGAGGGGGAGTGGGGGATAGAAGGGGAGGGAGGGAAGGGGGAGGGAGGGGGAGGGGGAGGGAGGGAGGGGGGAAGGGAGGGGGAGAGGGAGGAAAGGAGGGAGGGAGGGCGAGGGGGGAAGGGGGGGCAAGGGAAGGGGGAGGGCAAGGGGGAAGGAGAGAGGGGGGAGGGGAGGGGAGTGGGGGGAGAGGGGAGGGAGAAGGGGGGGAGAGGGGAGGGGGGAGAGGGGGGGAGGAGGGGGGAGAGGGGAGGGGGGAGGGGGGGATGGGGGCAGGAGAGGGTGCTGCACCAATGCAGGAGAGGTTTGGGCCCAAAGGGTCCACTTGGTCTATGCATGTACCTGTCCAAATGTTTCTAAAACCACCCTTTGTGTGTAAAAGTTACCCCTCAGATTCCTATTAAATCTTTTCCCCTTCACATTGAACCTATGTCTCTGGTCCTCGATTCCCCTACTGTGGGTAAGGGACTCTGTGCGTCTACCCAATCTGTTCCTCTCATGATTTTGTACACCTCTATAAAATCTCCCCTCATCCCCTGCGCTCCAGGGAATAGAGACCCAGCCTGCTCAACCTCCCCCCTGTAGCTCAGGCCTTCGACTCCTGGCAACATCCTCGTAAATCTTCTCTGCATCTTTTCCATCCTGTAAACTGGCATTACCCTTGTCCAGCTTCAGTGATTTTGGACGGGATTATTTATAAGAGGGGCGGACTCCAGCGCACCCATTAACAAGTGTGAATTTGTAAAGGTGCAACACAGTGGCGCAGCGGTAGAGTTGCTGCCTCACAGCACCTGAGAGCCCGTGTTCGATCCTGACCTCGGGTGCTGCCTGTGAGGAGTTTGCACGTTCGCCCCGTGACCGCATGGTGTTTCCTCCGGGTGCTCCGGTTTCCTCCCACATCCCAGGGACGCGCGGGTTTGTAGGTTAGTTGGCTTCCGTACGGCGCAAATTGTCCCTAGTGAGTGTAGGATAGTGTTGGTGTGCGGGGCGATCATTGGCCGGCGCGGATTTGGTGGGCCGAAGGGCCTGTTACCGCGCTGCTTCTCTAAAGTCTAAAGTCTAAAGGATATGTTAGATTTCCATTCCTAAAGAATATAAGAATGAGAAGAGGTTTTTAGCTTTTCAATTGGCTTCTGTAAAATTGCCCCTGGTGTGTCGGGAGGGGATGAGAAAGTGGGATAGCATAGAAGCAGTGTGAATGGCCGATTGAGACTCAGAATGGACTTGGTGGGCCGAAGGGCCCGTTTCCACGCTGTACCTCTGAACTAAATGAAAAATAAATGGTTAAATGACGAGAATAGGTTCCTCTCCCTCCCCTCCCCTCCCCTCCTCCCTCCCCTCCCCTCCTCCCCTCCCCTCCCCTCCCCTCCCCTCCCTCCCCTCCCCTCCCTCCCCTCCCCTCCCCACTTCAACACTTCAAGACTTGAAGGTTGGTTTTAATGAACTTTTGCTAAAACGATAAAGGAATTGATAAAGGGAGATGGAGGAGAAGCAATTTCCTCTGAAGATAGACACAAAATGCTGGAGTTACTCAGCGGGACAGGCAGCGTCTCTGGATGGAAGGAATCGGTGACGTTTCGGGTCGAGACCCTTCTTCAGACTGAGGGGAAATCAGTTTTTGTTCCCCTCTGCTGGGAGACACCAGAACAAGATCAAATTAAACCTGCATCGGAGATAGAATTAAATCTGCACGGAGTTTGTACGTTCTCCCCGTGGCCTGTGTGGGTTGAGCAGGATCTATATATTCAGGCAGCGGAAACATTCGCATGCGTTTGAGCGGATAGATTTTTTTGTTGGATAAGGGTGCCTGGGGGAAGAGTAGCCGGGCTAAGTGGACCTGAGGTTGAGATTAGACGGGATCTAATTGAAAGGTGGACAGGCATCCGTGGCTGAGTAGTCTAACCCTTGCATCAGTGTTCCTCTGAGCCAATGCTAAGCTGCTATCAACTCTGATTTCCACAGAGAGCTGCCATCGCGTTAATGAAATCAGTGCCGATTATGGACTCGATTGCTGTTTCCGAAGGAAGGCCAAATCAGAGTGCTCCAGGGGTTTTGCAGAGTAAAGGTAGTCTTGAAGCTCCTGCTCGGCAAAGCCCTGAGACCCACGCTCGACCTCGGCTGTTAGTTCTGCACTTGCCCGAAGGCCATGAGTGACACGGGCATTTACTTTGCAGTAACAACGTTTTATTTCCTGGAATAACAGATGCTCCGAAGGAAGCCCCCAGATATTCCTCTGCCCACGTCTAAAATATTCTATACGTAGGACGCTC